>NC_140710.1:33815000-33831552 GCF_050655825.1 Lonchura striata | reverse complement strand
TAACCCTAACCCTAACCCTAACCCTAACCCTAACCCTAACCCTAACCCTAACCCTAACCCTAACCCTAACCCTAACCCTAACCCTAACCCTAACCCTAACCCTAACCCTAACCCTAACCCTAACCCTAACCCTAACCCTAACCCTAACCCTAACCCTAACCCTAACCCTAACCCTAACCCTAACCCTAACCCTAACCCTAACCCTAACCCTAACCCTAACCCTAACCCTAACCCTAACCCTAACCCTAACCCTAACCCTAACCCTAACCCTAACCCTAACCCTAACCCTAACCCTAACCCTAACCCTAACCCTAACCCTAACCCTAACCCTAACCCTAACCCTAACCCTAACCCTAACCCTAACCCTAACCCTAACCCTAACCCTAACCCTAACCCTAACCCTAACCCTAACCCTAACCCTAACCCTAACCCTAACCCTAACCCTAACCCTAACCCTAACCCTAACCCTAACCCTAACCCTAACCCTAACCCTAACCCTAACCCTAACCCTAACCCTAACCCTAACCCTAACCCTAACCCTAACCCTAACCCTAACCCTAACCCTAACCCTAACCCTAACCCTAACCCTAACCCTAACCCTAACCCTAACCCTAACCCTAACCCTAACCCTAACCCTAACCCTAACCCTAACCCTAACCCTAACCCTAACCCTAACCCTAACCCTAACCCTAACCCTAACCCTAACCCTAACCCTAACCCTAACCCTAACCCTAACCCTAACCCTAACCCTAACCCTAACCCTAACCCTAACCCTAACCCTAACCCTAACCCTAACCCTAACCCTAACCCTAACCCTAACCCTAACCCTAACCCTAACCCTAACCCTAACCCTAACCCTAACCCTAACCCTAACCCTAACCCTAACCCTAACCCTAACCCTAACCCTAACCCTAACCCTAACCCTAACCCTAACCCTAACCCTAACCCTAACCCTAACCCTAACCCTAACCCTAACCCTAACCCTAACCCTAACCCTAACCCTAACCCTAACCCTAACCCTAACCCTAACCCTAACCCTAACCCTAACCCTAACCCTAACCCTAACCCTAACCCTAACCCTAACCCTAACCCTAACCCTAACCCTAACCCTAACCCTAACCCTAACCCTAACCCTAACCCTAACCCTAACCCTAACCCTAACCCTAACCCTAACCCTAACCCTAACCCTAACCCTAACCCTAACCCTAACCCTAACCCTAACCCTAACCCTAACCCTAACCCTAACCCTAACCCTAACCCTAACCCTAACCCTAACCCTAACCCTAACCCTAACCCTAACCCTAACCCTAACCCTAACCCTAACCCTAACCCTAACCCTAACCCTAACCCTAACCCTAACCCTAACCCTAACCCTAACCCTAACCCTAACCCTAACCCTAACCCTAACCCTAACCCTAACCCTAACCCTAACCCTAACCCTAACCCTAACCCTAACCCTAACCCTAACCCTAACCCTAACCCTAACCCTAACCCTAACCCTAACCCTAACCCTAACCCTAACCCTAACCCTAACCCTAACCCTAACCCTAACCCTAACCCTAACCCTAACCCTAACCCTAACCCTAACCCTAACCCTAACCCTAACCCTAACCCTAACCCTAACCCTAACCCTAACCCTAACCCTAACCCTAACCCTAACCCTAACCCTAACCCTAACCCTAACCCTAACCCTAACCCTAACCCTAACCCTAACCCTAACCCTAACCCTAACCCTAACCCTAACCCTAACCCTAACCCTAACCCTAACCCTAACCCTAACCCTAACCCTAACCCTAACCCTAACCCTAACCCTAACCCTAACCCTAACCCTAACCCTAACCCTAACCCTAACCCTAACCCTAACCCTAACCCTAACCCTAACCCTAACCCTAACCCTAACCCTAACCCTAACCCTAACCCTAACCCTAACCCTAACCCTAACCCTAACCCTAACCCTAACCCTAACCCTAACCCTAACCCTAACCCTAACCCTAACCCTAACCCTAACCCTAACCCTAACCCTAACCCTAACCCTAACCCTAACCCTAACCCTAACCCTAACCCTAACCCTAACCCTAACCCTAACCCTAACCCTAACCCTAACCCTAACCCTAACCCTAACCCTAACCCTAACCCTAACCCTAACCCTAACCCTAACCCTAACCCTAACCCTAACCCTAACCCTAACCCTAACCCTAACCCTAACCCTAACCCTAACCCTAACCCTAACCCTAACCCTAACCCTAACCCTAACCCTAACCCTAACCCTAACCCTAACCCTAACCCTAACCCTAACCCTAACCCTAACCCTAACCCTAACCCTAACCCTAACCCTAACCCTAACCCTAACCCTAACCCTAACCCTAACCCTAACCCTAACCCTAACCCTAACCCTAACCCTAACCCTAACCCTAACCCTAACCCTAACCCTAACCCTAACCCTAACCCTAACCCTAACCCTAACCCTAACCCTAACCCTAACCCTAACCCTAACCCTAACCCTAACCCTAACCCTAACCCTAACCCTAACCCTAACCCTAACCCTAACCCTAACCCTAACCCTAACCCTAACCCTAACCCTAACCCTAACCCTAACCCTAACCCTAACCCTAACCCTAACCCTAACCCTAACCCTAACCCTAACCCTAACCCTAACCCTAACCCTAACCCTAACCCTAACCCTAACCCTAACCCTAACCCTAACCCTAACCCTAACCCTAACCCTAACCCTAACCCTAACCCTAACCCTAACCCTAACCCTAACCCTAACCCTAACCCTAACCCTAACCCTAACCCTAACCCTAACCCTAACCCTAACCCTAACCCTAACCCTAACCCTAACCCTAACCCTAACCCTAACCCTAACCCTAACCCTAACCCTAACCCTAACCCTAACCCTAACCCTAACCCTAACCCTAACCCTAACCCTAACCCTAACCCTAACCCTAACCCTAACCCTAACCCTAACCCTAACCCTAACCCTAACCCTAACCCTAACCTAACCCTAACCCTAACCCTAACCCTAACCCTAACCCTAACCCTAACCCTAACCCTAACCCTAACCCTAACCCTAACCCTAACCCTAACCCTAACCCTAACCCTAACCCTAACCCTAACCCTAACCCTAACCCTAACCCTAACCCTAACCCTAACCCTAACCCTAACCCTAACCCTAACCCTAACCCTAACCCTAACCCTAACCCTAACCCTAACCCTAACCCTAACCCTAACCCTAACCCTAACCCTAACCCTAACCCTAACCCTAACCCTAACCCTAACCCTAACCCTAACCCTAACCCTAACCCTAACCCTAACCCTAACCCTAACCCTAACCCTAACCCTAACCCTAACCCTAACCCTAACCCTAACCCTAACCCTAACCCTAACCCTAACCCTAACCCTAACCCTAACCCTAACCCTAACCCTAACCCTAACCCTAACCCTAACCCTAACCCTAACCCTAACCCTAACCCTAACCCTAACCCTAACCCTAACCCTAACCCTAACCCTAACCCTAACCCTAACCCTAACCCTAACCCTAACCCTAACCCTAACCCTAACCCTAACCCTAACCCTAACCCTAACCCTAACCCTAACCCTAACCCTAACCCTAACCCTAACCCTAACCCTAACCCTAACCCTAACCCTAACCCTAACCCTAACCCTAACCCTAACCCTAACCCTAACCCTAACCCTAACCCTAACCCTAACCCTAACCCTAACCCTAACCCTAACCCTAACCCTAACCCTAACCCTAACCCTAACCCTAACCCTAACCCTAACCCTAACCCTAACCCTAACCCTAACCCTAACCCTAACCCTAACCCTAACCCTAACCCTAACCCTAACCCTAACCCTAACCCTAACCCTAACCCTAACCCTAACCCTAACCCTAACCCTAACCCTAACCCTAACCCTAACCCTAACCCTAACCCTAACCCTAACCCTAACCCTAACCCTAACCCTAACCCTAACCCTAACCCTAACCCTAACCCTAACCCTAACCCTAACCCTAACCCTAACCCTAACCCTAACCCTAACCCTAACCCTAACCCTAACCCTAACCCTAACCCTAACCCTAACCCTAACCCTAACCCTAACCCTAACCCTAACCCTAACCCTAACCCTAACCCTAACCCTAACCCTAACCCTAACCCTAACCCTAACCCTAACCCTAACCCTAACCCTAACCCTAACCCTAACCCTAACCCTAACCCTAACCCTAACCCTAACCCTAACCCTAACCCTAACCCTAACCCTAACCCTAACCCTAACCCTAACCCTAACCCTAACCCTAACCCTAACCCTAACCCTAACCCTAACCCTAACCCTAACCCTAACCCTAACCCTAACCCTAACCCTAACCCTAACCCTAACCCTAACCCTAACCCTAACCCTAACCCTAACCCTAACCCTAACCCTAACCCTAACCCTAACCCTAACCCTAACCCTAACCCTAACCCTAACCCTAACCCTAACCCTAACCCTAACCCTAACCCTAACCCTAACCCTAACCCTAACCCTAACCCTAACCCTAACCCTAACCCTAACCCTAACCCTAACCCTAACCCTAACCCTAACCCTAACCCTAACCCTAACCCTAACCCTAACCCTAACCCTAACCCTAACCCTAACCCTAACCCTAACCCTAACCCTAACCCTAACCCTAACCCTAACCCTAACCCTAACCCTAACCCTAACCCTAACCCTAACCCTAACCCTAACCCTAACCCTAACCCTAACCCTAACCCTAACCCTAACCCTAACCCTAACCCTAACCCTAACCCTAACCCTAACCCTAACCCTAACCCTAACCCTAACCCTAACCCTAACCCTAACCCTAACCCTAACCCTAACCCTAACCCTAACCCTAACCCTAACCCTAACCCTAACCCTAACCCTAACCCTAACCCTAACCCTAACCCTAACCCTAACCCTAACCCTAACCCTAACCCTAACCCTAACCCTAACCCTAACCCTAACCCTAACCCTAACCCTAACCCTAACCCTAACCCTAACCCTAACCCTAACCCTAACCCTAACCCTAACCCTAACCCTAACCCTAACCCTAACCCTAACCCTAACCCTAACCCTAACCCTAACCCTAACCCTAACCCTAACCCTAACCCTAACCCTAACCCTAACCCTAACCCTAACCCTAACCCTAACCCTAACCCTAACCCTAACCCTAACCCTAACCCTAACCCTAACCCTAACCCTAACCCTAACCCTAACCCTAACCCTAACCCTAACCCTAACCCTAACCCTAACCCTAACCCTAACCCTAACCCTAACCCTAACCCTAACCCTAACCCTAACCCTAACCCTAACCCTAACCCTAACCCTAACCCTAACCCTAACCCTAACCCTAACCCTAACCCTAACCCTAACCCTAACCCTAACCCTAACCCTAACCCTAACCCTAACCCTAACCCTAACCCTAACCCTAACCCTAACCCTAACCCTAACCCTAACCCTAACCCTAACCCTAACCCTAACCCTAACCCTAACCCTAACCCTAACCCTAACCCTAACCCTAACCCTAACCCTAACCCTAACCCTAACCCTAACCCTAACCCTAACCCTAACCCTAACCCTAACCCTAACCCTAACCCTAACCCTAACCCTAACCCTAACCCTAACCCTAACCCTAACCCTAACCCTAACCCTAACCCTAACCCTAACCCTAACCCTAACCCTAACCCTAACCCTAACCCTAACCCTAACCCTAACCCTAACCCTAACCCTAACCCTAACCCTAACCCTAACCCTAACCCTAACCCTAACCCTAACCCTAACCCTAACCCTAACCCTAACCCTAACCCTAACCCTAACCCTAACCCTAACCCTAACCCTAACCCTAACCCTAACCCTAACCCTAACCCTAACCCTAACCCTAACCCTAACCCTAACCCTAACCCTAACCCTAACCCTAACCCTAACCCTAACCCTAACCCTAACCCTAACCCTAACCCTAACCCTAACCCTAACCCTAACCCTAACCCTAACCCTAACCCTAACCCTAACCCTAACCCTAACCCTAACCCTAACCCTAACCCTAACCCTAACCCTAACCCTAACCCTAACCCTAACCCTAACCCTAACCCTAACCCTAACCCTAACCCTAACCCTAACCCTAACCCTAACCCTAACCCTAACCCTAACCCTAACCCTAACCCTAACCCTAACCCTAACCCTAACCCTAACCCTAACCCTAACCCTAACCCTAACCCTAACCCTAACCCTAACCCTAACCCTAACCCTAACCCTAACCCTAACCCTAACCCTAACCCTAACCCTAACCCTAACCCTAACCCTAACCCTAACCCTAACCCTAACCCTAACCCTAACCCTAACCCTAACCCTAACCCTAACCCTAACCCTAACCCTAACCCTAACCCTAACCCTAACCCTAACCCTAACCCTAACCCTAACCCTAACCCTAACCCTAACCCTAACCCTAACCCTAACCCTAACCCTAACCCTAACCCTAACCCTAACCCTAACCCTAACCCTAACCCTAACCCTAACCCTAACCCTAACCCTAACCCTAACCCTAACCCTAACCCTAACCCTAACCCTAACCCTAACCCTAACCCTAACCCTAACCCTAACCCTAACCCTAACCCTAACCCTAACCCTAACCCTAACCCTAACCCTAACCCTAACCCTAACCCTAACCCTAACCCTAACCCTAACCCTAACCCTAACCCTAACCCTAACCCTAACCCTAACCCTAACCCTAACCCTAACCCTAACCCTAACCCTAACCCTAACCCTAACCCTAACCCTAACCCTAACCCTAACCCTAACCCTAACCCTAACCCTAACCCTAACCCTAACCCTAACCCTAACCCTAACCCTAACCCTAACCCTAACCCTAACCCTAACCCTAACCCTAACCCTAACCCTAACCCTAACCCTAACCCTAACCCTAACCCTAACCCTAACCCTAACCCTAACCCTAACCCTAACCCTAACCCTAACCCTAACCCTAACCCTAACCCTAACCCTAACCCTAACCCTAACCCTAACCCTAACCCTAACCCTAACCCTAACCCTAACCCTAACCTAACCCTAACCCTAACCCTAACCCTAACCCTAACCCTAACCCTAACCCTAACCCTAACCCTAACCCTAACCCTAACCCTAACCCTAACCCTAACCCTAACCCTAACCCTAACCCTAACCCTAACCCTAACCCTAACCCTAACCCTAACCCTAACCCTAACCCTAACCCTAACCCTAACCCTAACCCTAACCCTAACCCTAACCCTAACCCTAACCCTAACCCTAACCCTAACCCTAACCCTAACCCTAACCCTAACCCTAACCCTAACCCTAACCCTAACCCTAACCCTAACCCTAACCCTAACCCTAACCCTAACCCTAACCCTAACCCTAACCCTAACCCTAACCCTAACCCTAACCCTAACCCTAACCCTAACCCTAACCCTAACCCTAACCCTAACCCTAACCCTAACCCTAACCCTAACCCTAACCCTAACCCTAACCCTAACCCTAACCCTAACCCTAACCCTAACCCTAACCCTAACCCTAACCCTAACCCTAACCCTAACCCTAACCCTAACCCTAACCCTAACCCTAACCCTAACCCTAACCCTAACCCTAACCCTAACCCTAACCCTAACCCTAACCCTAACCCTAACCCTAACCCTAACCCTAACCCTAACCCTAACCCTAACCCTAACCCTAACCCTAACCCTAACCCTAACCCTAACCCTAACCCTAACCCTAACCCTAACCCTAACCCTAACCCTAACCCTAACCCTAACCCTAACCCTAACCCTAACCCTAACCCTAACCCTAACCCTAACCCTAACCCTAACCCTAACCCTAACCCTAACCCTAACCCTAACCCTAACCCTAACCCTAACCCTAACCCTAACCCTAACCCTAACCCTAACCCTAACCCTAACCCTAACCCTAACCCTAACCCTAACCCTAACCCTAACCCTAACCCTAACCCTAACCCTAACCCTAACCCTAACCCTAACCCTAACCCTAACCCTAACCCTAACCCTAACCCTAACCCTAACCCTAACCCTAACCCTAACCCTAACCCTAACCCTAACCCTAACCCTAACCCTAACCCTAACCCTAACCCTAACCCTAACCCTAACCCTAACCCTAACCCTAACCCTAACCCTAACCCTAACCCTAACCCTAACCCTAACCCTAACCCTAACCCTAACCCTAACCCTAACCCTAACCCTAACCCTAACCCTAACCCTAACCCTAACCCTAACCCTAACCCTAACCCTAACCCTAACCCTAACCCTAACCCTAACCCTAACCCTAACCCTAACCCTAACCCTAACCCTAACCCTAACCCTAACCCTAACCCTAACCCTAACCCTAACCCTAACCCTAACCCTAACCCTAACCCTAACCCTAACCCTAACCCTAACCCTAACCCTAACCCTAACCCTAACCCTAACCCTAACCCTAACCCTAACCCTAACCCTAACCCTAACCCTAACCCTAACCCTAACCCTAACCCTAACCCTAACCCTAACCCTAACCCTAACCCTAACCCTAACCCTAACCCTAACCCTAACCCTAACCCTAACCCTAACCCTAACCCTAACCCTAACCCTAACCCTAACCCTAACCCTAACCCTAACCCTAACCCTAACCCTAACCCTAACCCTAACCCTAACCCTAACCCTAACCCTAACCCTAACCCTAACCCTAACCCTAACCCTAACCCTAACCCTAACCCTAACCCTAACCCTAACCCTAACCCTAACCCTAACCCTAACCCTAACCCTAACCCTAACCCTAACCCTAACCCTAACCCTAACCCTAACCCTAACCCTAACCCTAACCCTAACCCTAACCCTAACCCTAACCCTAACCCTAACCCTAACCCTAACCCTAACCCTAACCCTAACCCTAACCCTAACCCTAACCCTAACCCTAACCCTAACCCTAACCCTAACCCTAACCCTAACCCTAACCCTAACCCTAACCCTAACCCTAACCCTAACCCTAACCCTAACCCTAACCCTAACCCTAACCCTAACCCTAACCCTAACCCTAACCCTAACCCTAACCCTAACCCTAACCCTAACCCTAACCCTAACCCTAACCCTAACCCTAACCCTAACCCTAACCCTAACCCTAACCCTAACCCTAACCCTAACCCTAACCCTAACCCTAACCCTAACCCTAACCCTAACCCTAACCCTAACCCTAACCCTAACCCTAACCCTAACCCTAACCCTAACCCTAACCCTAACCCTAACCCTAACCCTAACCCTAACCCTAACCCTAACCCTAACCCTAACCCTAACCCTAACCCTAACCCTAACCCTAACCCTAACCCTAACCCTAACCCTAACCCTAACCCTAACCCTAACCCTAACCCTAACCCTAACCCTAACCCTAACCCTAACCCTAACCCTAACCCTAACCCTAACCCTAACCCTAACCCTAACCCTAACCCTAACCCTAACCCTAACCCTAACCCTAACCCTAACCCTAACCCTAACCCTAACCCTAACCCTAACCCTAACCCTAACCCTAACCCTAACCCTAACCCTAACCCTAACCCTAACCCTAACCCTAACCCTAACCCTAACCCTAACCCTAACCCTAACCCTAACCCTAACCCTAACCCTAACCCTAACCCTAACCCTAACCCTAACCCTAACCCTAACCCTAACCCTAACCCTAACCCTAACCCTAACCCTAACCCTAACCCTAACCCTAACCCTAACCCTAACCCTAACCCTAACCCTAACCCTAACCCTAACCCTAACCCTAACCCTAACCCTAACCCTAACCCTAACCCTAACCCTAACCCTAACCCTAACCCTAACCCTAACCCTAACCCTAACCCTAACCCTAACCCTAACCCTAACCCTAACCCTAACCCTAACCCTAACCCTAACCCTAACCCTAACCCTAACCCTAACCCTAACCCTAACCCTAACCCTAACCCTAACCCTAACCCTAACCCTAACCCTAACCCTAACCCTAACCCTAACCCTAACCCTAACCCTAACCCTAACCCTAACCCTAACCCTAACCCTAACCCTAACCCTAACCCTAACCCTAACCCTAACCCTAACCCTAACCCTAACCCTAACCCTAACCCTAACCCTAACCCTAACCCTAACCCTAACCCTAACCCTAACCCTAACCCTAACCCTAACCCTAACCCTAACCCTAACCCTAACCCTAACCCTAACCCTAACCCTAACCCTAACCCTAACCCTAACCCTAACCCTAACCCTAACCCTAACCCTAACCCTAACCCTAACCCTAACCCTAACCCTAACCCTAACCCTAACCCTAACCCTAACCCTAACCCTAACCCTAACCCTAACCCTAACCCTAACCCTAACCCTAACCCTAACCCTAACCCTAACCCTAACCCTAACCCTAACCCTAACCCTAACCCTAACCCTAACCCTAACCCTAACCCTAACCCTAACCCTAACCCTAACCCTAACCCTAACCCTAACCCTAACCCTAACCCTAACCCTAACCCTAACCCTAACCCTAACCCTAACCCTAACCCTAACCCTAACCCTAACCCTAACCCTAACCCTAACCCTAACCCTAACCCTAACCCTAACCCTAACCCTAACCCTAACCCTAACCCTAACCCTAACCCTAACCCTAACCCTAACCCTAACCCTAACCCTAACCCTAACCCTAACCCTAACCCTAACCCTAACCCTAACCCTAACCCTAACCCTAACCCTAACCCTAACCCTAACCCTAACCCTAACCCTAACCCTAACCCTAACCCTAACCCTAACCCTAACCCTAACCCTAACCCTAACCCTAACCCTAACCCTAACCCTAACCCTAACCCTAACCCTAACCCTAACCCTAACCCTAACCCTAACCCTAACCCTAACCCTAACCCTAACCCTAACCCTAACCCTAACCCTAACCCTAACCCTAACCCTAACCCTAACCCTAACCCTAACCCTAACCCTAACCCTAACCCTAACCCTAACCCTAACCCTAACCCTAACCCTAACCCTAACCCTAACCCTAACCCTAACCCTAACCCTAACCCTAACCCTAACCCTAACCCTAACCCTAACCCTAACCCTAACCCTAACCCTAACCCTAACCCTAACCCTAACCCTAACCCTAACCCTAACCCTAACCCTAACCCTAACCCTAACCCTAACCCTAACCCTAACCCTAACCCTAACCCTAACCCTAACCCTAACCCTAACCCTAACCCTAACCCTAACCCTAACCCTAACCCTAACCCTAACCCTAACCCTAACCCTAACCCTAACCCTAACCCTAACCCTAACCCTAACCCTAACCCTAACCCTAACCCTAACCCTAACCCTAACCCTAACCCTAACCCTAACCCTAACCCTAACCCTAACCCTAACCCTAACCCTAACCCTAACCCTAACCCTAACCCTAACCCTAACCCTAACCCTAACCCTAACCCTAACCCTAACCCTAACCCTAACCCTAACCCTAACCCTAACCCTAACCCTAACCCTAACCCTAACCCTAACCCTAACCCTAACCCTAACCCTAACCCTAACCCTAACCCTAACCCTAACCCTAACCCTAACCCTAACCCTAACCCTAACCCTAACCCTAACCCTAACCCTAACCCTAACCCTAACCCTAACCCTAACCCTAACCCTAACCCTAACCCTAACCCTAACCCTAACCCTAACCCTAACCCTAACCCTAACCCTAACCCTAACCCTAACCCTAACCCTAACCCTAACCCTAACCCTAACCCTAACCCTAACCCTAACCCTAACCCTAACCCTAACCCTAACCCTAACCCTAACCCTAACCCTAACCCTAACCCTAACCCTAACCCTAACCCTAACCCTAACCCTAACCCTAACCCTAACCCTAACCCTAACCCTAACCCTAACCCTAACCCTAACCCTAACCCTAACCCTAACCCTAACCCTAACCCTAACCCTAACCCTAACCCTAACCCTAACCCTAACCCTAACCCTAACCCTAACCCTAACCCTAACCCTAACCCTAACCCTAACCCTAACCCTAACCCTAACCCTAACCCTAACCCTAACCCTAACCCTAACCCTAACCCTAACCCTAACCCTAACCCTAACCCTAACCCTAACCCTAACCCTAACCCTAACCCTAACCCTAACCCTAACCCTAACCCTAACCCTAACCCTAACCCTAACCCTAACCCTAACCCTAACCCTAACCCTAACCCTAACCCTAACCCTAACCCTAACCCTAACCCTAACCCTAACCCTAACCCTAACCCTAACCCTAACCCTAACCCTAACCCTAACCCTAACCCTAACCCTAACCCTAACCCTAACCCTAACCCTAACCCTAACCCTAACCCTAACCCTAACCCTAACCCTAACCCTAACCCTAACCCTAACCCTAACCCTAACCCTAACCCTAACCCTAACCCTAACCCTAACCCTAACCCTAACCCTAACCCTAACCCTAACCCTAACCCTAACCCTAACCCTAACCCTAACCCTAACCCTAACCCTAACCCTAACCCTAACCCTAACCCTAACCCTAACCCTAACCCTAACCCTAACCCTAACCCTAACCCTAACCCTAACCCTAACCCTAACCCTAACCCTAACCCTAACCCTAACCCTAACCCTAACCCTAACCCTAACCCTAACCCTAACCCTAACCCTAACCCTAACCCTAACCCTAACCCTAACCCTAACCCTAACCCTAACCCTAACCCTAACCCTAACCCTAACCCTAACCCTAACCCTAACCCTAACCCTAACCCTAACCCTAACCCTAACCCTAACCCTAACCCTAACCCTAACCCTAACCCTAACCCTAACCCTAACCCTAACCCTAACCCTAACCCTAACCCTAACCCTAACCCTAACCCTAACCCTAACCCTAACCCTAACCCTAACCCTAACCCTAACCCTAACCCTAACCCTAACCCTAACCCTAACCCTAACCCTAACCCTAACCCTAACCCTAACCCTAACCCTAACCCTAACCCTAACCCTAACCCTAACCCTAACCCTAACCCTAACCCTAACCCTAACCCTAACCCTAACCCTAACCCTAACCCTAACCCTAACCCTAACCCTAACCCTAACCCTAACCCTAACCCTAACCCTAACCCTAACCCTAACCCTAACCCTAACCCTAACCCTAACCCTAACCCTAACCCTAACCCTAACCCTAACCCTAACCCTAACCCTAACCCTAACCCTAACCCTAACCCTAACCCTAACCCTAACCCTAACCCTAACCCTAACCCTAACCCTAACCCTAACCCTAACCCTAACCCTAACCCTAACCCTAACCCTAACCCTAACCCTAACCCTAACCCTAACCCTAACCCTAACCCTAACCCTAACCCTAACCCTAACCCTAACCCTAACCCTAACCCTAACCCTAACCCTAACCCTAACCCTAACCCTAACCCTAACCCTAACCCTAACCCTAACCCTAACCCTAACCCTAACCCTAACCCTAACCCTAACCCTAACCCTAACCCTAACCCTAACCCTAACCCTAACCCTAACCCTAACCCTAACCCTAACCCTAACCCTAACCCTAACCCTAACCCTAACCCTAACCCTAACCCTAACCCTAACCCTAACCCTAACCCTAACCCTAACCCTAACCCTAACCCTAACCCTAACCCTAACCCTAACCCTAACCCTAACCCTAACCCTAACCCTAACCCTAACCCTAACCCTAACCCTAACCCTAACCCTAACCCTAACCCTAACCCTAACCCTAACCCTAACCCTAACCCTAACCCTAACCCTAACCCTAACCCTAACCCTAACCCTAACCCTAACCCTAACCCTAACCCTAACCCTAACCCTAACCCTAACCCTAACCCTAACCCTAACCCTAACCCTAACCCTAACCCTAACCCTAACCCTAACCCTAACCCTAACCCTAACCCTAACCCTAACCCTAACCCTAACCCTAACCCTAACCCTAACCCTAACCCTAACCCTAACCCTAACCCTAACCCTAACCCTAACCCTAACCCTAACCCTAACCCTAACCCTAACCCTAACCCTAACCCTAACCCTAACCCTAACCCTAACCCTAACCCTAACCCTAACCCTAACCCTAACCCTAACCCTAACCCTAACCCTAACCCTAACCCTAACCCTAACCCTAACCCTAACCCTAACCCTAACCCTAACCCTAACCCTAACCCTAACCCTAACCCTAACCCTAACCCTAACCCTAACCCTAACCCTAACCCTAACCCTAACCCTAACCCTAACCCTAACCCTAACCCTAACCCTAACCCTAACCCTAACCCTAACCCTAACCCTAACCCTAACCCTAACCCTAACCCTAACCCTAACCCTAACCCTAACCCTAACCCTAACCCTAACCCTAACCCTAACCCTAACCCTAACCCTAACCCTAACCCTAACCCTAACCCTAACCCTAACCCTAACCCTAACCCTAACCCTAACCCTAACCCTAACCCTAACCCTAACCCTAACCCTAACCCTAACCCTAACCCTAACCCTAACCCTAACCCTAACCCTAACCCTAACCCTAACCCTAACCCTAACCCTAACCCTAACCCTAACCCTAACCCTAACCCTAACCCTAACCCTAACCCTAACCCTAACCCTAACCCTAACCCTAACCCTAACCCTAACCCTAACCCTAACCCTAACCCTAACCCTAACCCTAACCCTAACCCTAACCCTAACCCTAACCCTAACCCTAACCCTAACCCTAACCCTAACCCTAACCCTAACCCTAACCCTAACCCTAACCCTAACCCTAACCCTAACCCTAACCCTAACCCTAACCCTAACCCTAACCCTAACCCTAACCCTAACCCTAACCCTAACCCTAACCCTAACCCTAACCCTAACCCTAACCCTAACCCTAACCCTAACCCTAACCCTAACCCTAACCCTAACCCTAACCCTAACCCTAACCCTAACCCTAACCCTAACCCTAACCCTAACCCTAACCCTAACCCTAACCCTAACCCTAACCCTAACCCTAACCCTAACCCTAACCCTAACCCTAACCCTAACCCTAACCCTAACCCTAACCCTAACCCTAACCCTAACCCTAACCCTAACCCTAACCCTAACCCTAACCCTAACCCTAACCCTAACCCTAACCCTAACCCTAACCCTAACCCTAACCCTAACCCTAACCCTAACCCTAACCCTAACCCTAACCCTAACCCTAACCCTAACCCTAACCCTAACCCTAACCCTAACCCTAACCCTAACCCTAACCCTAACCCTAACCCTAACCCTAACCCTAACCCTAACCCTAACCCTAACCCTAACCCTAACCCTAACCCTAACCCTAACCCTAACCCTAACCCTAACCCTAACCCTAACCCTAACCCTAACCCTAACCCTAACCCTAACCCTAACCCTAACCCTAACCCTAACCCTAACCCTAACCCTAACCCTAACCCTAACCCTAACCCTAACCCTAACCCTAACCCTAACCCTAACCCTAACCCTAACCCTAACCCTAACCCTAACCCTAACCCTAACCCTAACCCTAACCCTAACCCTAACCCTAACCCTAACCCTAACCCTAACCCTAACCCTAACCCTAACCCTAACCCTAACCCTAACCCTAACCCTAACCCTAACCCTAACCCTAACCCTAACCCTAACCCTAACCCTAACCCTAACCCTAACCCTAACCCTAACCCTAACCCTAACCCTAACCCTAACCCTAACCCTAACCCTAACCCTAACCCTAACCCTAACCCTAACCCTAACCCTAACCCTAACCCTAACCCTAACCCTAACCCTAACCCTAACCCTAACCCTAACCCTAACCCTAACCCTAACCCTAACCCTAACCCTAACCCTAACCCTAACCCTAACCCTAACCCTAACCCTAACCCTAACCCTAACCCTAACCCTAACCCTAACCCTAACCCTAACCCTAACCCTAACCCTAACCCTAACCCTAACCCTAACCCTAACCCTAACCCTAACCCTAACCCTAACCCTAACCCTAACCCTAACCCTAACCCTAACCCTAACCCTAACCCTAACCCTAACCCTAACCCTAACCCTAACCCTAACCCTAACCCTAACCCTAACCCTAACCCTAACCCTAACCCTAACCCTAACCCTAACCCTAACCCTAACCCTAACCCTAACCCTAACCCTAACCCTAACCCTAACCCTAACCCTAACCCTAACCCTAACCCTAACCCTAACCCTAACCCTAACCCTAACCCTAACCCTAACCCTAACCCTAACCCTAACCCTAACCCTAACCCTAACCCTAACCCTAACCCTAACCCTAACCCTAACCCTAACCCTAACCCTAACCCTAACCCTAACCCTAACCCTAACCCTAACCCTAACCCTAACCCTAACCCTAACCCTAACCCTAACCCTAACCCTAACCCTAACCCTAACCCTAACCCTAACCCTAACCCTAACCCTAACCCTAACCCTAACCCTAACCCTAACCCTAACCCTAACCCTAACCCTAACCCTAACCCTAACCCTAACCCTAACCCTAACCCTAACCCTAACCCTAACCCTAACCCTAACCCTAACCC